>NW_020449340.1:0-1862 GCF_003343035.1 Apteryx rowi | reverse complement strand
CCGCAGAGCCTCCCAAAGGCGATGCCTGTTGTTGAGGTGAAACCAGCAACACCATCGCCGCAGAGCCTCCCAAAGGCGATGCCTGTTGTTGAGGTGAAACCGGCAGCACCGTCACAGCAGAACCTCCCAAAGGCGATGCCAGTTGTTGAGACGAAATCGCCAACACCGTCACAGCCGAGTCTGCCAAAGGCGATGCCTGTTGTTGAGGCAAAATCACCAACACCGTCACAGCAGAGCCTCCCAAAGGCAATGCCTGTTGTTGAGCCTAGATTGGCAACACCATCCCAGCCGAGTCTGCCTAAAGCGATGCCTGTTGTTGACTTGAAATCGGCAACACCGTCGCAGCAGAGCCTCCCAAAGGCAATGCCTGTTGTTGAGGTGAAATCACCAACACCGTCACAGCCGAGTCTGCCCAAAGCAATGCCTGTTGTTGAGCCTAGATTGGCAACACCATCACAGCCGAGCCTGCCAAAGGCGATGCCTGTTGTTGAGCCTAGATTGGCAACACTGTCACAGCAGAACCTCCCAAAGGCGATGCCTGTTGTCGAGGTGAAATCGCCAACACCGTCCCAGCCGAGTCTGCCGAAAGCAATGCCTGTTGTCGAGGTAAAATCGCCAACACCGTCACAGCAGAGCCTCCCAAAGGCGATGCCTGTTGTCGAGGTGAAACCAGCAACACCATCACAGCAGAGCCTCCCAAAGGCGATGCCTGTCGTTGAGCCTAGATTGGCAACACCATCACAGCAGAGCCTCCCAAAGGCAATGCCTGTTGTTGAGGTGAAATCAGCAACACCATCACAGCAGAACCTCCCAAAGGCAATGCCTGTTGTCGAGGTGAAATCACCAACACCGTCACAGCCAAGTCCACCAAAGGCGATGCCTGTTGAGGTAAAATCGGCAACACCGTCACAGCAGAATCTCCCAAAGGCGATGCCTGTTGAGGTGAAACCGGCAACACTGTCACAGCCGAGTCTGCCAAAAGCAATGCCTGTTGTTGATGTGAAATCAACACCATCACAGCAGAGTCTGCCCAAAGCAATGCCTGTTGTTGAGCCTAGATTGGCAACACTGTCACAGCAGACCCTCCCAAAAGCGATGCCTGTTGTTGGGCCTAGATTGGCAACACCGTCACAGCAGAGCCTGCCAAAGGCGATGCCTGTTGTTGAGCCTAGATTGGCAACACTGTCACAGCCGAGTCTGCCCAAAGCAATGCCTGTTGTTGAGCCTAGATTGGCAACACCGTCACAGCAGAACCTCCCAAAGGCAATGCCTGTTGTCGAGGTGAAACCAGCAACACCGTCACAGCAGAGTCTGCCGAAAGCGATGCCTGTTGTTGAGATGAAATCACCAACACCGTTACAGCAGAACCTCCCAAAGGCGATGCCTGTTGTCGAGGTGAAACCAGCAACACCATCACAGCAGAGCCTCCCAAAGGCGATGCCTGTTGTTGAGCCTAGATTGGCAACACCGTCACAGCAGAGCATCCCAGTGGCAATGCCTGTTGTTGAGGTGAAATCACCAACACCGTCCCAGCAGAACCTGCCGAAAGCGACGCCTGTTGCCGAGGTGAAACCAGGAACCCCGTTGCAGCAGAGCCCCTCGAAACCAACGCCCGTCGTCGAGGTGAAGTCGGGAAGCCCCCTGCCCCAGAGCCCCTCGAAACCAACCCCCGCCACGACGGCACAGGCGGCCGCTCCGCCGTGCCAGAGCCTCTCCAAACCGGCCCCTGTTGCAGTGACAAAGGCACCGCCACCGCCGCCTGTCGTGACACCGTCGCCCGCCGCCGCAGTGCCGCCTGTCATCGAGACGAAAGTGGAGCCGCCCGCCGTCCCCGCGCCGCCCGGCTCCCCCAGCCCTGCGCA
>NW_020449339.1:0-1863 GCF_003343035.1 Apteryx rowi | reverse complement strand
CGACTGTATCGTTTGTACACAACCAACAAATAGAAGAGAAAAAAAAGGAAAAAAAAAAAAAAAAAAAAGAAAAAAAGGAAAAAAAAAAAAAACAGGGACGTGCAACAGTGAGGTGTGCAGATGTATTACCAACACAGAATGACCACCAACGATACAACACACAAAGTAGAGAGACAAGTATTAGGAAAATGGTTTAATATTGGAGACAGAAGCAAAAAACTGCATCACACAATAACATACGTTACAAAAATAAGTCTGACTCGTTTCAACTACACGGTTATGTTCACAATGAGGACAGGAGAATCAGAAAAAACTCTGATCTAAACAGCAAAAAAGCAAACCCCTAACGGCTTTTAACTAATACATTTATCCACGCAAAGTGACCGAGTACTCCTAATTCTAATTACCTTATTGTGTAACTGCACGATACAGAATAAAAAGTGTAACTTACCGCTTTGTTTTTTTTGTTTTTGTTTTTTTTTTTGTTTTTAAAGACAAAAATCTAAACACTAGATATAAGCAAAGGGAAAAAAAGAAATCAAGCCAAAGTTTTTAATTCTCTAAACAAAACCAACTCTCTTTCTACCGTCCAGAAATCAAACTTGAAAATCAGTCATGATCAAGGGGGCCCACGAGAGTAAGCCACAAAAATTTCCATTTGTTTTTTAATCTCCAGTATAAAAAGTTCCACTGGTACAAAATGCATAAGTACAATCAAGTTGTAGAAATAGGAAAGCCTGCTTTTTTTTCTTTTTTCTGTTTTTTGGCTCAAATTCCATCAAACAACAAAATCCAAATGCATCAATAAAACAGAAACAATACTCAAATGGTCTTACAGTTTCCACTAGATTGCATTAACTTTGGCTTTTCTCAGACAATACTTAAAAACTAGTTTGTAATTCTAAACAAAATGATAGTATTATTAATCTACAAACAACAATTCTCACAGCACAAAAAAAACACAAATACATAGGCTTTTTTTTTTTGTTTTGTTTTGTTTTGTATGACATTATCCAAAAAGGTAATGAAACTACAGGATATTTTTTTTTCCTTTTGTTAATTAGCACTTAAGATAATAAAAACAGAAACAGTAAAATGATTCCAGAGTAGCACAAGCCAAGGAACTGTAACCCCTATGGTGAAAGAAAGATGAACTTGTTACTCCTTTGAGGACTGCCATTTCATTGCAATTAGCTAATTTGCTTGAAAAAAAACCACAGCTAGTCTAGGCTTTTGATTAGAATTTTGTAAAGCAATTATTTCCCTTGTTTTTTTGTTGGTTTTTTTTTTCTTCCTCTCTTATTAGGCCCTTGCACCCTTGCAGCTTTTTCCTTTCGATAATTTTGAAGACGAGAACGGGTGGGTAATTTGCCTCCCCGGAGGGGTACGCTTGGGTTTTTCGTCTTTGCGGCTGGGACTTTTTTTTAACGTTTTATTATTATTTTTTAAGCACGTTTTTTGTTTCCGGGCGGGCGCTTTTCCTCGGCGGCCCGGGAAGGGGGGAGCGTGAGCGCCCTGCCCGCCGCGCCGGCGAACCCGCGGGCCACCGAAACCCCCCCCCACCCTCTTGGGGAATTTACACGGTGGGGAGGACGAGGCGAAATCAGGGAAAACAGTCTAAACGATCCGAATGATGAGCTCATGTTATATCTATATATCTATATATATATATATGTACATATATATAATATAACGCACGTGCGATGAACGTTTGACTACGCAAAAACCGCTGCAAGTAGTACAAAATAGCCCTCAAAGGGTGTAGGAAGGCCCCAGCAGTAGTAAAAACACGTGAGAAAAGTAGAGATCATTTATTTATAAGTGCATGTGCTATAGGAAGGAAACTTTTTTTGTCTTTTTTTT
>NW_020449338.1:0-1927 GCF_003343035.1 Apteryx rowi | reverse complement strand
GGTGTCAAGTTTGCCTAAATGATCTCTAACCCGATCCTCCTTGACCAAGGGAAAGTCTTCCTTTCTCCAGACTTTCTCTCTTGCCTCCAGGGTCTGAGATTCATGAGGGCTGGCCTGAGCAGTCAAGACTGAAGCAAAGAAGTTCCTCTTTCTGTACATCCGCTTTAAAATTTATAATCGTTTCTAGATAGAAAGAATAAAAATATTTGATACATTTTTGTTACAAGTTGAGATAGTTAATCTATGCAAAACCTAAAGCTTCATTACCAGAACATTGTTACCTCACATTTATGGATTTTCTATACCTATCCACTATTGTAACAGATGACTCTACAGTTCCTGTGTATAAAAAGACTACTTCTTCCACTACTGAGATGCAGCCACCTCTAAAATGGAAATACCTCATCACTGGTGTCAGCAATACTTCACAACAGTACTTAAATGTGAGAGAAGACAATTTCACATTTTGAAAGAGTAGATAAAGGGTAAATGGAAGTTTCTGAGTTGGGATTTTTCCATGCTGTCATGACCAACATACTTGGTCTTGCAAAATCATCAGTCTCATCAAAATATGGGATTTTTATATAGCTACTGTTGATCAAGAGAGGCAAGCCTTGGGTTTTATCTCTCAGTCAAAACACAGCCTTAAAGCTCCAGGGTGTTTCCTGACACCAAAGCACCAGAACATATGTTCCAGGCCAAATCAATAAGAAGCATGTGACTTCTTAAGAAATCACAAATGTCTAATTCAGCCCTTCATTTTCTATTCATATGCCATCCAGACCCAACCCTCTTGGCTTGTGAGATTCAATACAGTCATAGCCTGAAGTGTAGCAATATAGGATTGCAATAATATCATAGTCACTAGCAACCATTATTACACTTACTTTAATTTCAACAAACTGCTGTAATTAGTGACTTTCCTCAAGGGGATATTGTGAAACATATCTAATTATTCTCTTAAACAGAGCTTTGTGATTCCCAGATAGTAGTTTCTAGGTAACTGCAAAATAAAACATTTTCAGTATTCTGAAGTTTTTTGTAAAAGAGATTTGGCATATCCATACCTTCTAGGCACATGCAGCTGCAAGAAACATTTTAGACTCCTAATGTCCCAGTAACAAAGAATTCCCTCTTGGGCAGGCAGGCAAATAATGGGCAGGAGCTGTTTCCCTTTATGGGCTGGCTTTTATCCCTGCATAGCTTTGTAGCGCCTGCTTACCAGCATGTGCAAAGATCCTAGCTTCCCTTCCTTCTTCTCTCATTTGACAGTGTATCACTCTAAAGGTGCAGGGAGGGAGTTATTTCCAGGAAACATAAGGATGTGGAAATCCGCCTTGGTCTTCAAGAGGTAGCGTGAGGAAGTGGAAGCTCGCTGTGTGCACATCTGCACTTCAGTTAACACCAAGCAGAATCAGGTTCTTTCTGTACTTTTGGAAGCTTGCCAAAACACATAAAGCCAAACTTTCACAATCTTTTTATGGGACTCGTATTCTCTGTGTGTCTTACAATTCTTGAAGTCATATCATTGTGACAAAATCTGAGGGACGTCTTTTTTTAAGCAGGTTTTTAATCCTTTTGGTGATAGAGAAAACCTCAAAAATATCACCTCTATGAACTGAAAATCAAGAAGATAAAAAGAACATAAATATTAATACTTTCTAAAAGCTCATGTTTTAGGAAGGGCCATCTTATATTTTCTATCAGGAAAGGGTGTTAATCCTATACTTGAGACCCTGGCAGCTTATCTAGAATTGGTATAAAGCTTTGAACATGATTCCTAGTTAAGATTAGATTCACCTACACTGACACATAAAATTGTGAATTACAAATGAGCCAAATTACACCTGACAGTGGTAATTCCTCATGCAGTATTCAACAGAAGCTAAGGGAAGGATATTTTTACTGCTGGGCTCACTGTCTGAGG
>NW_020449337.1:0-1928 GCF_003343035.1 Apteryx rowi | reverse complement strand
TGGAACCCTGCTGCTCTTTGCAGAGGAGCTGCTCCTGCACACAGCTGTCTCTGGGCAGTGCTGCCAGGTTGCCATGAGCTCCCTCCATCCCCAGAGCCTGGCCCCACTCAGGAGCAGAGGCCCAGCTGAACTCATGAATTTCCCTGTCCCTTGTGCTCCCTTCTCCTGGGAAATGTTTACGCCAATAAACTAAAATAATCACCAATGCTCCCTCTCTAAACACTGAAGGAAGACTGATTCCAGGATTGCAATTTGTCTCATCAGAGGACAATTATCTGCAAGAGGCCTCCAAAATTTCCAGCATCGCATATGAACATAGGTACCCCAGGACATCACAGGCAGCAATACCCTCCCTCTGTGGTCAAATGATTCAAGCCCCAAAAGAAGACCTAATCATAATTTGAAATCTTCTCAAAAAATAACTCAATGCAACAATTGACAAGAAATCCTTGTTTCCAAAACTTCACACAGTTCTTACCATTGCCAGTATTTTTTTCTTTCTTATGAATTGGCAGCACCATGTTCAGGCACTACAGGAATTAGCCTGTCTATGTGAGTGTACATGCATATATACACACATTATTCATCAAACTACATTTGCTACCAACACTCTGAATGGAGAAACTTTGTTTGGAGGAACTGCTTCATTTAAACTATAATGTTTCAGCTCTCTTCTTCTGCCTCTTTGGCATTTCTTCTTCCTTGGCCTCTTCTTTCTTTACAGAGCTCTCTAGGGAAAGATTCACTGAATCACAGCACTCAGGGTGGACGACACCTCTGGACATCACCTGGTCCCAACCCCCCTGGTCAACACAGAGGGAACTAGATGAGGTTGCCCAGGGGCTCCCCCCACTTATGCATTGGCCACAAGGGTGCTGAGAGTGCACTCCATCCACTGTGCAGGCCATTCATCAAGATGTTAAACAGTCCCGCCCCACATGGTGACCACTGAAGAATGCTGCTAATAACCAGCTGCCACTTGGAACTTGTACCACTGATGACAGCGTTTCAGCCTGATGGTCCAGCCAATCTTCCACCTGCCTTATGGTCCGTTGATCCAGGGCAGAGCTCAACAATTTGCCTCTAAGGAGACTCTGGGCGACTGTGTCCAAGGCTTGCTAAAGTGAAGGTTCACAACATCCCCTGCTTTCCCCTTGTGCACGCACGCATTCATCTTATGGCAGAAGGCAACCAGGTTGGTCAAGCATGGTTTCCGTTTCCCCTTGGTCAACCCATGCTGATTCTTCCAGGCCTTGTCCTTCCTATGCTTGGAGATGGTTTCCAGGAGGATTTGCTCCATCACCTTCCCAGGGACTGAGATGAAGAGGACCAGCCCGTCGTTCCCCAGACCCTCCCTCTTGCCCTTCTGCAAAATGGGTGTGATGTCTGCCTTTTCCCAGGCATCAGGAACCTCCCTGATTACCATGACACTTCATAGGCAATTGGGAGCAGCATTGCAGTGACTCCAGCCACCTCTCCCTGCACCCTGGGGTGTTTCCCGTCTGGTCCTGTGGACTTGTGTGTGCCCACTGGGCAAAAGTCCTCCCCAGATGCATCGCTGTCTCCAATGGGCGAGGCTTTGCTACCACAGATGCTGCCAAAGGACTCGGGGGCCAGGGAGGCCTGGCAGTAGACAAGAGCAGGAAAAGACAAGGTAAAAGAGGCAATGAGCTCCTCAGCCTTTCCCCTCTCTTTATCACTACGTCCCCTGCCCCACTGAGCAGGGAGAACACATCTTCCTTGGCTGGCTGCTTTGTGCTGCCAACATCCTTGCAGAAGCCCTTCAGGTTACCCTCCCTATCCCTTTCTAGCTCCAGCTCCAGCTCCAGCTCCAGCTGAGCTTTGGCTTGCCTAACTACAACCCAAACAACATGAAATCCTTTCTCCTGCAGTCCGGGGCCGTGATTCTGTTATTCCTTTTACTACTT
>NW_020449336.1:0-1933 GCF_003343035.1 Apteryx rowi | reverse complement strand
CGAGCGTTCATTCCAAGTGTTTAGACTGTATTAAAGCTAACTTCCTCCCCGAAGTCTGGGCTCCAGAAATGGTCACTTCCACCTGCTCTGAATTTAATTGATACTGCATTTCATGGCTTGGCTATAAGACACCGAAAAARGTGAAAATGTCTCTGAAGGGATCTCCAGAGGTCTCTGCCAAGCTCAGCTRCTCCAGGACCTCCAAGTCCCTGCCCTTCTTCTGCCTTCCAGAGTCTGAGGGAGCCTAGAGTGAGCGTTAGCAAGTGGATTGAAAGTTAGGTGGTTAGCGTGAGGGGGTAGAGCTAATGTGAAAGGGGTTCAGGTTAGCAGATAGGGTCCAGGCATCTCCTTAGGGTTTCTGCTTCRGGGTTGATGTTCAGGATAGGGCTAGGGATGAGAGCTCACTGTATTGGGTTAGGGATTGGGTGAGGATTAGGGTGAGGTTTGGTTGTTCTGCTCAGGGTTTCTGGTCCTTGTTCTGAGTATTGGCTAGTTTTGTGGCGGGGGGGTGGGTTAAGGCTAGAGTGTGCAGGCTGAAGGCTAGCATTTTAAGRCTAGGGTTGAGGGTTAGGGATTAGGGTGAGGGCTAGGGTAAGAGTTAGGGTAAAGGGTTACAAGTCTGGGTTTTGGCTTAGAGTTTGGGATGAGAGGTTAGAGTAGCACACTGGGGTAAGAGGTATGGTGGGGTTAGGTTTAGGAGTAGGGCTTAAGGTTAGTGGAGAGACTTCAGGTGAGGGCCTAACCCAAGTGGTCTCACAGTYACTGTCTCAGCCGCATCACCATGACCTGAAGCCCTCTGACCCCCCAAAGYCCATCATSTCTCTTAGCCCAGCTCTCWGACACCCTCCCTGTCCTCACACACYGGCCSCCAGCCCCTGGGCAGTCAGGGATGAAACACGAGGGACCTGGCCATGCGCAGCCCYGTGCTGCCCCTTGAGCTGCCTCCTGCAGCCCTCCCTGAACTCTCCTCCCTGGGGTAGCTGCACTCAGGCCCCGGAGCCCCTTGCGGCACTGGCTGCTGCTCCTGGACCAGCTCCCAGCAGCAGAGGTGACCTCACAGCTGCCACCAGGCAGGGCCATTGTGACCCCCCTTGTGACACCTGCAGTGCTGCCAGGCATCAGTGTGGCCGTGGCCCCACAGTGCTGGTGAAGACGGTGACAGGAGAGGGCAGGAGCACGCAGGGCTTGTGGAGGAGTCGCCGAGCTCAGCCTTGTCTCTCCCTGTCGCCTYGGCAGCACCGCAGAGCTGAGGCATTTCCTGAGGCCTTCCTACCTCCCAGCCTGGGTGAGAGCGATGGGGTTGGGGCTCGGAAGTGCTGTGGGGTCGTGGGGGCCCTCGGCCACGGCGGGGGCAGAGCCTTGCGGAAGGGTCTGAGGTGCAGGAGAGTTGGTGCCAGGACTGGTGCTGGCGGGGGGATGCCGCAGCACCACCAGCACCCCTGCAGGGACCCTCACCAGGTTTGTGTTAAAAAAGTCTCCCCCTCACACTCTTCTCCGTCCCACAGGATGTTGGAGAGAACCCCAGCCACCCCTGGTCAGCCTGGGAGAAGGAGGTTGGCCACCCCCACCACCCCCAGGCAGCCCAGGAGCAGCATGGGGCTCCCCAGGAGAGCAATTCTCCCCCAGCGCTCTCCAAGGGGGGGCCAGCCCCAGCCGCTGCGGAGTGGTGAGTGAGCGGCCCCACGGGGCTGGGCCGGGCCAGCGCCGGGGAGCGCGCCCTGCTCTGTGCCGAGCTCCTGTCTCCTCAGCACACTGGCCTTGGGGGTCCCCAGGGGTGGTGGCACAGCGGTGCCCRGATGCCTGGGTCTTCTCGGGGCTTGGGAGCCAGCCCCAGCACAGCAGGTGGCAAGGAGGGAGAGCGCAGATGAACCCAGCTCCTGCTCCCTGGGACAGGCAGCGAGCAGCAGCTCCGTGGCAGCAGGAGTGATGCTGC
>NW_020449335.1:0-1886 GCF_003343035.1 Apteryx rowi | reverse complement strand
TCGTCATGCTGTTCTCCTGTGAGAGGCCTGGCAAGATGGCATGAGGCATCTGCACGCACACATTCAGAGCTGACAGAAAGGAGCTTGAGTGGAGAGGGAGCTGGAGAAGCTTGGAGATGAGGCCAACAGAAGCCTCCTGGAGTTGTGCAAGGGGAAGTGGCAGGTGCTGCCTTGGGGGAGTGACCCTGAAGAGAAGGGCCTGGACATTATGAGGGATGCCATATGAGCCTGTGGTGCGTGCTCACCACRGATGAGGCCAGCTGCATACGGGGCTGCATTAGAAAGCATCTGGCCACCCAGACAGGGACAGTTACTATCCCCTGTCGACTCAGCACTGGCGTGGCCACATCTGGAATCATGTGTGCCAGTGTGGGATGCCGAGTGCTGGAGGAACGGGGAGGACGTGGAGAGGGTGCAGAGGAGGTCTGCCAAGATGGGACTTGTTGCCTGCAGCACATGACCTGTAGAGGGAGGCTGAGGGACCTGGGCTACATTATCCTGGTGAAGTGGAGGCTAAGGGCAGTAGAGGCCTTGTTTCCTCCTCCTGCCTCCCAGGGCAGGCCTGGGAGGTGCCATCTCATTGTCCCTAACTCAGTGTTGCACACCCCCACCCTCACACTGCCCCCACAGAGGGGCCTGAGCAAAGTGTGAGGGAAGGGATCACCCTACCCAGGGGCTGGGTGTCAGTGCCTGGCCATGTTGTATGATAAAACACATCAAGAGCTTGACTTGGCATCACAGCCACCTGCACATTTCCTTTGACTACCTGCAATCAGGGCCTACAACTTTCTGCTCTCATCAGCCTCTGGGGAGGCTCTGTGAGTAATGGCCCTCRSRGGGACCCATTAATGCTCCTGGAAGCTTTGGGACTGGCTTCTGAATTCAACTTCTTGAGAGGTTTTTTCAGCCTGTTCTCAATATCCGAGGTTCATGGACTAAGCACCAAATAGCCCCAAGGGGCTATGAAAATGCAAAAAGCCCTAACAAGCCATGTCTATCCCCATAATTTCCTTTAGTCCTTCAGTTCTCATGTGGCTAATTGGAGAGGTTTCAGGAGTGTATTTTAAAGACAAATTTTTCAAAGAGCACCTAAAAAAAAAGAGAAAGGATTTCTGCTGGTAACGTTTTCTTTACTTTTCAGCTTACACAATAAGTGATGGCCACATTCTCCAACTCACAGGGACTCAGAGGGTCTCCTAAGGAATCGTGATGTGTGAGAAAAGCAGAATTTTGGAGAGGAGACATGTACGAACAGCCTTGCTCCTCACCTCCCCAGCCCTGCCATTTCTCTCCTCAGCCACTGGGGACCTACCTCACTCTGGTTAAAGTCGAAGCTTTCTTCCACTCAAGTCTGTAGCGGAATGTTACAGCCTCTCTGCACCAATTCCCACCTGCTTTCCTTYGAGAACTAGCTGCAAATAGACACAGAAGGCTTTTTCTTAATTGGGATCCAGCAAAAGTAAAAGATGATGGAGTTGAATGAAAGACAAAATAAACTCCTAAACTGTGTTTCAAGBCCAGGCTGCCTCCAGGGAGGTGCACGTTCTACAGGGGATAGCCTTAGTAGAAATGTTTTAGACAGATTGATAGGAAAGGATAGGAAAAAAAACAGTTAAGGCATTGTCTAAAGAGACAATTAGCCTCCTGAAAGGTGAGGCAAGCTTTACACTCCCCGAAGCTCAGAGCAGCACCTAGAGAGAGCAGAGGTGTCTGAAGGAATAAAGAGACAGGAGAGAAGGAAAAGTGGGAAACAAGGCAAAGTGCCTATGTCCAGACAGTCTGCTGCAAAGATGACTTCAGAAATGATCAACTTAATCAGGATGTGGGGAAATATGTGAAAGCTTACTGAGATTAAGTCCATAGCATAACAGACAAAGCAGTGGTAC
>NW_020449334.1:0-1934 GCF_003343035.1 Apteryx rowi | reverse complement strand
TGTTTCTTCCCCACGACATCAATACGGACATTTGGGGAAGGCTTCAGCCGAACACCATCTTTCTGCCAGATTCCTTCCACGTCCTCGTGCGACACCTCCACCTCAAAGGTGACGGTCCCTTTCTCACAGACTTTGACGGGCTGAAGACCTTTTATCAGGTTGATCTTCCTCACTGGAAAACAACATAGACAAGCTGGAGATCTCACAGTGAAGGCCGGGGTTATTCTCCCCTTACTTGCTGTGAAATAACCTGAGGACTTTCAGAAGTCCTCAAAAGAGATTCTTCCCCTGTTCCTCTCAAAGGCACAATATCTCCCAATTAAAAAAGACTTTTGCAAAAAAGAAAACCTGCCCATATTGCTATCATGGTTGCTATTCTTAAATGCATGCTATCAGCTGGGACAAACAGGCCAGCCAAGCAGAGCAGGGCTCTTTTTCTAGCCAGTTTACCTCCATTCACTTACTGGCAATGCTAGAAATAAGCTTTGAAGTTGCACACACATACATAGGAGTAGAGACATTCCTGTTCTGGGTGAGGTGATCACCAATAACTATCAGGATGAAACACTCTAAAAGAAGCTAACCCTTTATTTAAGTTAATATATAACCCCATATTATTTTTATATTAGGAGCAGGCTCCCTGTGCTGTACAAAGAGAGGAAAGTTACTGAACATACTCACTGTTGAGGCATGATTCAAGAGAAAGATCATCRCTAGAGATTAACAGAGAAGCACAAAGGAATGAACAATATTGTTCAGCTCTTCATGTAGGATAAAATGAGGGAGGGAGGGGAGGGAAGCTGCAGGGGGAGGAAAGAGCTTTTGTGAGGGATAAAGCAGCTGAGTTTTAGGTGGATGTCACCTGTTCCCAGTAAAAGAAATTAGTGTCCTATCAGCTAGTGAAACAGATTTAGTGTTCATGCTTGATTCACCCTTGATAAAAATTAAGTTGCCACTTAAAAAAAAATTTTTTTAATCCCTACAAAGACACAAAATATGAAAACTTTCAAATCTCCACGGGTCTCCTGGGAATAGTTCAACCTTCCTAACGCGTGTTTAGCAGAGATTGTCCACAGACAAACCGTTCAGGCCTGGATCTGAATGCAAACGTGATCAGGAGGCCAGCTGAGTGCTGTGTTGTGTGGTTTTGGTCTGGACCAAGCTCCGTCTCTGAAGCCCAAAGCCTCCTCTGGCACCTGTCCCTGCGGTACATGGTGGGCAGCGGGGTATGGACTATTCCTCCAGAGGCTCCACGGCAGTGGTATACTCAGGCTATGCTTTTAATAACAGACTGAACTGTACCCAGGAACCTTCCTGGGCATTGAGGTCACCTGGCTTGGAACAACTCTTGTCCACGCTTAGAAGCTATTTTAGCCTCCAAAACAGGGGGCCTGCATGAAAGTGGCCTGTCGAGAGCAATCACAGAAACGTTCTCGCTCCCAAACTACAGCTAGCTCCCAGCCACACCGGGGACCTTTCAGCCTGTGAACATCTCTGGGGACCACCGAATCTATGTYGATAGATGGAGGCCCTGAAGTGCTACAGCGGCACAGTACCGATCGCCTCAGGAAGAAGGCCGCAGACTTGACGCAATGACAGCTCCTTGGGCCTTTCCCGTCCGCCCTTCYCGCTCCGTTCCGCCTCACAGCAGGTTTGCAGAGGAGCACAGGCATCCTCTGCGGGATCCTATCCAACTCCTCTCCCAAGGAAACCACACTGGCTCCCCGTTCACGGTCCCCTCCCGGGCCTCAACTGCATAAGCACAAATTTGCCCCAAGAAYGTGTTTGGAACCTCACAAATGCGGGAAGAAGCTCGTTCTTTCCTTCCCGAACTAAGACACCAACTCTCACGGCTTTTCTCTTTGAAGTTGCATCCATTCCCGATTTCTCATCTCAGTTAGCAGCCGGTCCCTAACCCTTCCCGGTTACCTTGC
>NW_020449333.1:0-1946 GCF_003343035.1 Apteryx rowi | reverse complement strand
TACAAACAAGGCCCTCCACCCTTCAACCTCAAACAAACACCAGTCCCGACACCGCACCCTACAGCATGCTGCACAAAGCGCAAGGCCTCCTTCCCCCCCCGAGAACATTGCACACGACACTATCCAAGGGCTCCGACCCCACACAACCCCTCAGCCTCTCCACACAGCCCCTTCCACGCTTCCCTGCACCCATGCAAAAACCCTCCACGCCGGCTCCCTCTGGCCCCCCGCACCGCATCACCCCCTGCCAACACAGCCTCTACCCAAAGCCAACTCCACTCCGCTCCTCTCCTCTCCTCTCCTCTCCTCTCCCACACTTCTTAGGCACAACATGGATAACAACCACCACAACCTGCTCCTCTCCACACTAAACCTTCCCACCCGGCCACCTCTCCTCTGCCAAGTAAGGCTCCCGTCCCACCATCACGCACACGCCCCTTCCCAGGACTCCAACAGGAACCTCCCTGTACAACCGACAATACCACCTGACCCAGAGCCTGCAGGACACTCCTGACAACAAGATGCTCCACAGACCCTACAGCACAGACAAATACCCCACGCACCGCATCTCTGACCGCACGGCTGGCGGTCCCCCCTACGCCGAACGGCTACCGGCCCGCCCGACGCCCTCCCGGCACGCGTCCCTCCCTGCCGACTCCCGGGCGCGGCGCGGCGGCCTACCTGCTCTGCGCCGAGTCCCGCGGCTCCGCGCGACGGCCTCCCGGCCTCCCGGCCCTCCTTCCCGACGACTCCGACGGCAAGGGTCTTCACGCACGCGTCCAAAGCGCCGCTCTACAAGCTGGTCTGCCTCCGTAGCTCAACTCTTCTTTCCACGCTCACAGATAGCCTCCCTCCCGCAACGCACAGCATTCCTCAGTCACACCAAAGCCCTTCAGCTCCGACGCTTCCCAAGTCCGGCAAGACGCTCCTTCGTGCATCGTCGGCACGTAGAACTCTTCCCCTGCTCGCCAGACTCCTGCCTGGCTCCGACAAGACGGCTCCTCCTGTACACGGTTCTCTCCCCCACGCAGCTTCCGGCACCTGATACAAACAAAGGGACCCCTGTCACCGCACGCCGCTTCTGCCCCAAAACACACCCGCAGCCTTTCCCGCAACCGGCACCCCTCCCTGCCCTGGCAGCCTCCGGGCCCCGTCCCCTGCAAAGTCTCCCGCTGACGCGCTCCCTCCCGCTTTGGGGACCGGACTGCCCGGTCCCTCCGCCCCTGCGGCCCCTCCTGACACCCCCCCCCACACACAGCTCTGACACCCCTCTTTGCCCACTGGACAAAGCAAAAAGACAACCCCGACCGTCCCCCCGCCAACACGCACACCTTACCTGACCTCCGAGTACAATGCACGTGACAAGCACAGATCACATCTCACCGCACAGCCAGGATCCTCTCCGGCACGTCTCCGCTCCAAAGGCGCCCGGCCGCCGCCGCCTCCGATCTCTCCTGCGCCGCCGATGCTGGACGCCCCGGCCGTCCGGAACGCACGGCCGTGCTGAAATCCCGCACTGCCCAGACAGAAACAGCCACCCCAGACCCCCCCCTTAGTCCTGCTCTCTCCCCGCCCTGGCACCTGGCCCGTTCCACAGCCCGCTCCCCTCCCACCCAAAATGGGAGCCTTCCCCTGTGCCCGCGCCCGAGAAGCCGCAGCACTGCCCTGTGAGAGTGCCTTGTGTCCGCAACCCCAGAGACAGCAGCCATAACACCACCTTCCCTGAAAACTCCAGCAATTACACCATCCCAGAGGGCAATGCTGTGGGCCCGCCTTCCATCTCCATCCCCTCTCCTCCYGGCAGTCACCCCCCTCTACCCAGAAGAACCTAAGACCCCCGATGCAATGTGCCGCCCGCCGCCGAACCGCGTCCGGCACGGGCCCGAGCCGCCTCGCCTCCGCCGGCGCCCCCGACGTCTCCGCCCCGCCCGAACGCCCCCCCCCCC
>NW_020449332.1:0-1940 GCF_003343035.1 Apteryx rowi | reverse complement strand
ACTGCACACATTACTCCAGGTGTGGCCTCACCAGGGCTGAGTAGAGGGGAAGGATCACCTCCCTTGACCCTTTGGCGATGATCTGCCTAATGCACCCCAGGATACAGTTGGCCTTCTTGGCCACAAGGGCACACTGCTGGCTCATGGTCAAATTATTGTCCACCAGCACTCCCAGGTCCTTCTCCGCAGAGCTGCTTTCCAGCAGGTCAACTCCCAGCCTGTCCCGGTGCATGGGGTTATTCCTCCCTAGGTGCAGGACCCTGCACTTGCCTTTGCTGAACTTCATGAGGTTCCTCTCTGCCCACCTCTCCAGACTGTCCAGGTCTCTCTGAATGGCAGCACAGCCCTTTGGGGTATCAGCCACTCCTCCCTCCTCCTCCATCAGCAAACTTGCTGAGGGTGCACTCTGTGCCTTCATTCAGGTCACTGATGAAGAAGTTGAACAAGACTGGACCCACTACTGACCCCTGGGGGACACCACTAGCTACAGGCCTCCAACTAGACTCTGCATTGCTGATCGCAACCCTCTGAGCTCTGCCATTCAGTTAGTTCTCAATCCACCAATTCACTGTCCACTCATCTAGCCCACACTTCCTGAGCTTGCCTACGAGGATGTTATGGGAGACAGTGTCAAAAGCCTTGCTGAAGTCAAGGTAGACAACATCCACTGCTCTCCCCTCATCTACCCAGATGGTCATTCCTTCAGAGGAGGCTTTCAGATAGGTTAAGCATGATTTCCCCTTGGTGAAGCCATGCTGACTACTCCTGATCACCTTCTTCAGCCCTTCACGTGCATTGAAATGGCTTCCAGGATTAGCTGTTCCATAAATGTCCGTGATGTCCACCGGGGAGCTAGATCACAGGCTGTCCAGGCCCGGGGACTTTTCAGTGGCAACTTGTCCTTCCAGGAGAGTAGTTCACGTCTGTCACCGGCACCAAGGTGCTGCAGTGTCACCTCAGGCAACAAACACCTCTCCTGTCAGGACTGCACAGGCCTGCTCTGTTTCTCCCTGGCCTTGGGTACCGCACAGTATGCTCTCTTAGTGGAAACCTCATTTCACCATTATATTGCCACCTGCTAGCTACACCAGCATGTCTCTGCTCTGAAGTGAGGCCATTGCACACATGGTGTCCTTGGCTCTTGCTAACAGGTTTCACCATGACCAGTCTGCACTCTGTGCCACATCTGATGCTCTGCAGCCCAAATATACACAAGTGCATGCAGCCTGGGGCACAGACAGGAGGTGATGGAGATGCACCAGCTGTCTCAGGACTGCCACATTGTTGGAATACCTGAGAAGTGATGGTATCACTCGCATGATTGCAGGGCTGCAATGGGAGGCTACAAGCTCATCAGAAAAAAACAGCAAGGACAATGAAGGCAGGGGGGGAGGGTGCCCTTTGTGTGAAGGGGCATCTGGGATGTAAGGAACTCTTGCATGGAATATCCAGGGGCTGGGTGAGAGGTGACTTTGTGATGGGACTTACAGACCACTCGATCAGGGTGAGGAGGTTGACACAATCTTCTTTAAGCAACCTGAGGAAGTCTGTGCATCACAGTCCCTGGTTCTCATGGGGGAACTTTAATTTCTCTGGCTTTCAGTGAGATGCAGTACAGGAGGTTTGTGGAGGGCATTGAGCAGAACTTCTTAGTGCCCCTGGTAGATGGGACAACAAGGGTGATGCTCATCTGGATCTGGTACTTGCAAGCCAGGAAGAACTGATCAGGGATGTGATCATCAGTGGAAACCTTGGCTTCAATGACCGTGAAATAGTGGAGTGCCAGATCCTGAATGGATTGAGGAAAGACAGCAGCAGACTACAGACTGACCTTCAGGGGAGCAGATCTGGGCCTCTTCCGGGGACTGGTGGGGGACTGCATGGGAGGCAGCTCTGAAGGGCAAAGGGGCTCAGGAAAGTCATCAGGCCTTTAAGGACAG
>NW_020449331.1:0-1938 GCF_003343035.1 Apteryx rowi | reverse complement strand
CCAAGACCAGACTGGATCAAGCCCAGAGCAACCTGGTCTGACCTCAGAGTTGACCCTGCAAGGGTCAGCAAGGAGATTGGGCTAGATACCTCCTGAGATCCCTTTCAACCCGAAGGAATCTGTGATTCTTCCCCCTCTGGGTCTTCACTCTTCAATGTCAGGGCAAGCATGCAGGTTCCCCGTGACAGTGGAAGTAGGTCAGCTTTCTTGCCCTCTGCAGTCAGAATTGTTCACATGCAGAGCTTCTTGGCAGGAATCCCCAAAACAGCCCTGATCAATCCTTTGCTTCACTTTCAATTTCCTCTTTTTTTCTTTCCCCCCTTTTAAGTTTGTCTCCTTTCCATCCTTTTTGTCTCCCATACAATCAGCCTACCCCTGCTTACACTTTTCCCATTAGCACTGTTTTTTTCTTTTGTTTTTTTGACACAGAAGAACTTCAGTCCAGAAGGACCTTGAGAAACTTGGGTGATTTGGWCAACACATACCTCATGAAGATTTAAAAGGAGAAGTGCCAGGACCTTTGCCTAGAGGGGAATAACTCCATCCATGAAGAGAGGTTGAGGGACCTGGGCTTCTTCATCCTGCTGAAGTGGAGGTGCAGGGCAGTACAGCAGCAGCCTGTGACTGCTTGAAGGATGGTTTCAGAGATAATGGAACTTTTCTCGGTAGTAAGAAATAGCATGAGAGGGGAAAGAGCCACAAACTGCAGCATGAGAGGTTCAGACTGGACACCAGGAAAAGAGAATGTCACTTGAAGGGTAGTGCTGAGTTGCAACAGGTCACCCAGAGGGAGTCTGTGCTCAGCCCCTGGCTTTGTGTTTCAAGGAAAAGCAAGTGAGGACAGAGACATCAGTACAGGTAGGACAGCATTGGATAGTTTGTGGTGAAGGCAATCAAGGGCACTGCCAAGGCTGAAAGCTGGCCATAGAATGAGGCCTTTGTCTTCTTGGCTATGGCTGTTGTCTCTACTACCAAGGCCTATGAGAAGATGTTGTTTCCTTGAAGGACTGAGGCCTTGCTGGCTCCTTGGGGAGTCCTGGAGGTGCTGTATTGTTGTCCTGCACTGAACATTGCACCCCGCCCCCCCAACCTCTCACTGCACCCAGGAAGAGCCCTGAGCAAAGCGTGAGGGAAAGGATCACCCTATCCAGGGGCTGGATGTCAGTGCCTGGCCATTCTGCTTGATAAAACACATCAAGATTTACTTGGCATCAGAGCTACTTGCACATTTCCTTTACCTACCTGCAATTAATGCCTCCAACTTTCTACTCTAACCAGCCCCCAGCAAGGCTTTGTGAGTAATGGCCCTCAGTTACCCATACCCAATGGATCCTCAGGGACCCATTAATGCTCTGCAAAACTTTGCAGTTTGCTTCTGATTTTGATTTCTTGAAAGTTTTGTTCAATCTCCTCTCAATAGCTGAAGTTCATGGGCTCAGCACCAAATATACAAGAGAAGTCACTAAAATGCACAAGCCATAATGAGCTGTCACTACCCATAATTTTCTTCAACTCTTCAATTCTTGTGTGACTAATTGGAGAGGTTTCAGGAGTGTATTTAAAAGAGGAAGATTTGAATGAGAACCTAAAAAAAAAGGAAGGATTTCTGCTTTTAAAGTTTTCTATATTTTTCAGCTTACAGAATATGCAATATCCACATTCTCCAATAGATATTGATCCAGAGTATCTCCTAATGCAGTCTGGACTTGCAGGAAAAGCAGCATTTTTGATATGAGACACGTATGGACAACTTTTCTCCTCACCTCCTCAGGCAGCCATTTCTCTCATCAGCCACTGGGGACTTACATCACTCTTGTTAAAAACTAACCTTTTTCCACTCGAGCCTGTAGCTGAATTTCACAGTTCCTGTGCACGAATTCCCACCTGCTTTCCTTAGAGAACCAACTGCAGACACAGGAGGATTTCTATTAGCTGTAA
>NW_020449330.1:1142863-1153684 GCF_003343035.1 Apteryx rowi | reverse complement strand
ATCTCCTGGCATTTCTGGCAGCTTCCCCAAGGAACAGCCCTGCATCCTTGGCCTGCCTCTTGACAAGAGAGGAGAGTTTCCCTTTCTCCTCTTTACTACTCACATGGAAGGTTTCCTCGAGCCAGGATGAGGTCAGGTCTTCTTCAAGAGTTGCCATGAGCTGACCAAGAGCTCCCAGGGATTGTCTATAGAGAGACTAAAAGCAGRAGAGAAGGCTTGGCAGGTGAGCTCCCATGGGGCCTCAAAACTCAGCCGGAGTGGCTGCCAGAATTCAGTGCAGCACTGAACACTCAGGGCAGCAGCGGGGCATTGGCAGCTACCTGCCCGTGCTGAGCATCCTTTGCTGCCTGCCCTTCCTCTTTGGTCTGCTCAAGGGGAGGCAGGGCAATTAGGCTTTGCGAGCACTGACGAAGGAGATGGCAGTTTTCCTCGYGGGTCAGAGACGGCTTGATCTTGCTGGCAGGAAACAAAAGAAAGACAACTCAGAAAGGAGACTTACCAAGATTAGCCCCAGGGCATCCAATGGCAGCTAGAGTTCATCTGAAGCTGGAGCCCCAAATCCCAACCCTGCGGTTCCTTGACAGGGAGCRCTTCCGCCTGCTTCCRTGGATTCTTGCCTCACTCACAAGCCACAGGAGAACATCAGACTCCCAGGGTACAGAGAGCTGGCAGCTCCCTTCCCTTCCCTCAGCCAGGCAGGCAGGCAGGCTGCCAGGCAGAAGCCTTTCSCTCACACCAGAAACACTCTCTTCCCCACCCTCCTCCAGTCTACAGCCCCAAGCCATCTCTCTCCAGACCTGGGCTCCAGTCACTCTGCCACATTCAYGCCTTCCAGGAGCATACCAAGTGCTGACCATCGCCTCATCCCACACCACAGGCACCTCCTGACCCCACACTCGGCTCAACCGTGAAGCTTCAGTCAGCTCCTCTGCGGCACGCAGGAGAATACCCAACACACAGGAGGAAATGCCCTACCTCAAATGCTCAAGGGCAAGAATTGCCTTGCAACGCACAGGAGAAGCCAGACAGCCCACGGGCTCCTGCTCCACCAAGTCCTGTAGTTCACAGAGAGACGAGTACAGAGAGTTCAGCAGGTAGGGAAGAAGAGGGCCCTCCCTCAGCAAGAGGAACGGCCTCTTCTTCTACACTTGTGACACACACACACGGCCTTCCTGCACRCTACTCCCTYGCAGAACTCTGCCCTAAGAGCACTTCACAGCTCCAGAGAGGACAGAGCCATTGCTCTTCCCAGGCATTGCCCACAAGGCGGCAGCCCAGAAGGGTCCTGGCATGCTGGGCACTAGGCTTYRGAAGCGCCCAAGTTTGCCCAGGGTCTTTCACAACCAGCAGAGAACATTGCATCTCTGAGGAAACGTTTGCGCGTCTCATTGCACAAACAGCAGCTCTTTGGCAGCACAGCCTCCCTCGCGCCATGTCACTCACCAGCAGAATGGCAAGCAGCACCCTTTTGGCAGAGRAATTAAAGCTCTTCGCGTTGCTGGCACCTCGAATGGCACAGCTGACTTCTGTGACRCTCTGGATGAGGGCCAGCTTGAGCTCTACGTCCTGAGGCCCGGGAGAGAAAAACAAGATGAYACCCATGAGGAGCTGTTCAAAGGACCAAAGGGCAAAASGCTAACACGAGYGCCAAAGAAGAATTAAGCCAGGGCCAAAGCCGTCCGCAAATAGTGGCRTACRGGGGAGAAACGGCATCCTCCAGAAGCCTCAGCGCCCTGAGCTCTGGGTCTATTTCAGAGGCAGGAGATGTCCCCTCGGGTCCTAGGAGGAAGTGGCCTGGCCAGCTTCTTACCCAAAAGAGAGCCCCCGCACTCCAGCCTRAAACAGTGGGGAAGCAAATCTGCTTGCGCTTCGAATCTCTGGCATGTCAGACAAGCCGYCCAGAACACAAAGAGCAGCAGCAATGACAGARGGGTATGAAAAGGGGATACAGTGACAGGTTTGAARGCGGAGGTTCAGGGCTCTTCCTGAGAGGGGATCTTTCCAGGCAGACACTCTGTGTCAGTAGGCTGCGGCTCAGAGGAGGGCTGGAGCTGGCTCTAAACTGATAGCTCGAACAATGAGCATTCTGAGCGCCTACCTGAGGGCTGCTCCTGTACTGGCGCAGGATGTTTTCCACGATGACCGTCTCGACTCGGGAACAAAGCAGGTGTTTGGGAGCGTGCAGAGCTATCTGGCTGTAGGCTAGCATGAGAGGAGCGCACATCTTTGCTCTTTTCGCCTTTTGGTTCTCCTGGACAGTTGGAACAGCCATCAGGAATCAGTCCAACCTCTTGGCTTYCCCTCAGCCTTTCCACTTGCTTCTCATTGAGAAACTGCCTCCAGACCCGTACGAGCTTGCCATTTCCACCCACCCTTGCCAAAGCATTTCCTCCAGGAGTTCCTCAAAGCCTCTCTTAACTCTCTGGGGAAGAGAGCTGTTCTCCCTCACACTAGCTGGAGCTCTTAGGCAAAGGAGGGCTGAAGAAGGGCAGAACCTCCTTCCTTGACAGCCCTGCGAGTCTGATCACTGCCCAYTGAYCCTTCCTCTTTCCCCTTTGCCAGYTGACTTGCAGTCAGGCTCAACACTGTTCCCAGGGCCGTTTGCTGATGTTGCCCCCAGTGSGGAGCTTTCACCCAYGCCTGGGTAAACATGCTCCTTCCTGAAGATGCCTGAAGGAGCAGAACTGCAGGGTATAGGCTTCAGGCAGGTCTTACACAAGCAAACAGAGGCAAGAGAAGAAGGMAAACCTRCTTCCCTTACCTCCCGGAAGGTGAGGACCCTAGAAAGTCTGCTTTCCTGCCCAGCAGCATCAAACTCTTGGACTGCTGTCAAGGCGAGGTCAAGGTGGCTCTCMGCAGAGCATGCTAGCACAGAGATTGGTCCCTGCAACACAGTGAAGAGTRAGTCGGWTTGCATCRCACACAYTCGTGCCTTGCCAGCTCCAGTGGCCAAGCAGSATATTGCCTGGGGGARTCAGCAACCAAAAGCCCCAAATGAAGCCCCACCAGAAGGTGGAGTCCGGCAAGGAGAGCCAAGCTCCCCGGGGGAAGACTGGAGAAAGCAGGAAGAGGAAGAGAATGCCCACCTCTCTCTCAGAAGCTTCCAAAGAGCTGATTCYTTCCAAATACTTCTGCATCTGCTCTTGAACGTAACTGACATTCTGAGAAGCTGCCAGTGCTGTCCCCACAGCCTTATACAGGAAACTCTGAAAGAGAAGAGGCCAGCCCCTCTGTCATTGCTGCAGAAGCGGACCATTCAGGTACCGCTCCATCTCAAAGGGCCAAGACACAGGCAAGCGTGCAAGAATATAGAACCAGTCCATTCTTTAGCCCACTCCAGTGACCAGCTCTATACTGAGAATTAAAATAATAGTAATAATACTAGTAATAATAAGCTTGTCCTCCTAGGGTTAGTATTAGGGTTAGGGTTGAGAGAAGGAGAAAGTGTAGAGGCACCGTGGGTGTGGGTCTCAAAAGGGGCTGCCAAAGGAAGGTGTTTGCTGCCAAGGGACCCATCCTGCGAGGACTTTCTTGTCGTTGCCAGAAATCAAGGCTCTTCATGTCTGCAGTGGCCAGAAAAATGCTTGTACTCTTACGGTCAGGGTTAGGAGAGTAGGTATTTTGTGAAGCTGCTACTCTCTGCCAGTGTTTGGCAATTTGTCGGTTAAATGGTACCCTGACTAGGATGTTTTGGTTTCTGTGGGGAGGATTGTGCAAGGCTCACTGTTAGTCTCGAGTTTACTAAAACACAGGGCACTCACAGAACCTTGAATTCACTTTCTTCTACTTGTGACATCTAATGGGTCTCCTCCACTTGCCCTCACACAGATGTTTGAGGTTTTTAAGATGTCCCAACTAGACTTCAGTTCTAAACAGCACGGATTTCTCTTAGATCCTATGTCACATCTCCAGGCCCACTTGGATGTCTTCCCCTGGGGCATGGCACCAGATGCTGGCAACTCAGTCCCTCAATACAAGTCAGTACAAGTCCAAGTAATTTTTGGACATGGGAATCATAGACTCACCAGCTTCCTGGGCAGGTTGTTATCTTTTCCAACGACTTCTCTGATGAATGACAGAGCTGCAGAGAACTGTTCAAATCCACATGTGGGACTCAGGTCGAATATGATGGGCACTGAGGCAGTTATGGCATCACAGAAGAAAGGCACTTTGTCTATATCTATGTCGTTTTCATCTGCAGAAATTGATGCCGACTCCACAAATACAAGGATTTCTGTTTTGTCTGAAAAAAAAAACAAAACAGCAACCCAAAAATGAAACACATATAGTTAAGGAATTTCACTGCTTTGATTCATAAACACCTTTGGCTGTTGTGACAAACAGCGAATAAGAGGTCTCTTTCTATTGACCCTTTTATCTGATGACTCTATAACAAACCAGTACAATTCACCTTTCATTACGGTTTTGATCCAGGAGGTAAAGCCTTTCCTTGTGCATTCAAGAAGTTCTCTCAAGAAGTCCAGAACACCTTGTGTAAGGTTGCTCAAACTATTTTTCACCTTCATTAAGTCCTGGGTTATATAATCAAGTCTCTTATGCCTGAATTCCTGTTCTTCCTGCAAAAAGACCCAAGACATACTGATATGTGTCCTTTGAGAAGAGAACAGGGAAGGTAAACTTTGCCTCCTCCATCAACACCCCACTTCAAGCTAGACACAGCACATCAAAATTTCAATAACTATTCAGGGGCTTTTCCAAAGGGCCATCTCCCCAGAGACTTCTATTCCTCTCATTCAATCTATTTCTTAAACCCAGGCTGGTTATTTCACTACAGGTCCCTACAGCAGGGCCACAGAGTCAGGGTATAAAACTTCGCAGAAGTCTGTAGTGACATCTGTGTTTAAGTCTTGATTACCAAAAGGACTTTACCACACAATTTACAAGGCCTGCTCCAATTTTTAATTTCTGGGGAAACCCATCCAAAAAATGGAAAGCTATCTGAAGTACAAACAGTTACAGAACCCACACAGTACCCCATCATTGGGGTGCCCCATACTCTAATAAAAAGATTATGACAATATAACATTTTGGGCTTTACAGGACTGAGAAACCGGGCTTGGAGGACACCTGCAAAAAAGAAATTATAGGAGCTGATAGAGGATATTGGGTTGCGGTCTGGTATTTAGCTCCTGAAGTGTTTAACTCCTGGTTCTACTAAAAACTCTCCATGGAGACTGGGGAAGATACCAATTACCTGTCTATTCCAAATCACTCAAGTCAGGATTTAGTTGCTGACACATAGATGTCTGCATGCATTAGCCTCACACAGTTGCCTCAGATACCCTTGAGTGTCCCTAATGGCACTGGGAGCTCATTTTTGGACAACCAGGAATCTGATTAAGGGTAAGCTGATTCACATTCCTGACTCCACTTTCTCCACTGACTATAAAGGAGGCTGCAAAAACAGTGAGATTTATATTCCTGAAGAAAAATCCCACTCATTGTGTCCAGTATTAGTTAGTTAAGTCATGCAAATGCAGAAGTACCCCATGTGGTGGAGCGCAACTACCCCCGGCCCCCTTATCTCGGGCCCAGCTGACCACAAATAACTGACAGCACCCAGTGCAGACCAGGCAATACTGGTTGCAACTGGTGAGGCCAGAAGCAGGCATGAGATCAGCAAAAAGGGTATATTTTCCCCAAGAGGGCATGAGGTCAGCAAAAAAGGTATATCTCCACACCAAATGTCGTATGACCATGAGTCAAACTCCGTGCCCATAAATAGCGCTGCATCCTAGAGCCCACTGAGCTCTCCTGCACGGCAGCAGGCTGCACAGTGGTGAATCTCCCCTTGAGTTGGGACGCCTCTCAAGGTTACTCTCCGGGAGTTAAGAGAACCTCTTACAAGAAACTGTTGGAGAGGTAAGAAACTGAGACTCAGGCAATAACAGATATGCAGTAAGATTTGCTTGCTATGACTACACTGTATCTTCAGTAAATTTGTTTGCAATAAACTCTAGAGTTAATACCCCCCACCCTGTGACACCCCATTCAGACCTGCCAATACAGATGCCACAAGAACACTCAACACAAGCCAGACATCCATGCATGTCCTACATACATATTTCGTTAGGTCACTGAGAGTCTGGAAATCTCCATCAAGCTCAAGTATCTTCCACAGTTCATCAATCATCTTGGCAGTGCTCACCACTGTAGATAGGCTGAGGTAGTTTTTAATCTCCTCCACTGCAGCATCTGCCCAAGTAGCTTTTCCATTCCCTTTCCCTTCACTCATCTCCATGATTTCAAACTCCTTTTTGAGTTCACTCTCATTTGCTAACTGCTTCTCATACTGGCTCTGCATAGTCTCAAGGGTGATGGAAAAGTCTCAAGGTCTCTAAGACTGTGGGYTATAAATGTTTTCTTGCACATCCTCTATCAAGAGATTTATCCCTTCAGGGACTGTGGCCTTCTTTTGCTCTGCTTTTAGCTTCCACAGTCTCTGGAAAGAATGGCTTTCCTCTAAGATATGAAGTTTTTTCATCATGTCACTGTATTTAGCAAGGGAGTGCAATTCAGGAATATTGTTCTTCTTGCCATTCACAGAGAAGTTGCTTACAGACATCTGATCCTTAAAGCTTTCTTCATTTCTGGTGCTTTTCTCCACAACAATTTTATCCACTAAACAAGGTGGGAACAAAAGATGTACTCATAATAAATGCACCTCTCCAGACAGAAAGACATTTTCCCTCTAAGCATGGATATATCCTGAACCTGACTAAAACCAAAGAGGTTATCCTGTGGAGAAGTGGGGATGGCTGGGTGATGGTGGTATGAGTGTGTGTGGGCACGTGTGTGTGGCAAAGTTCTTGAGGACGAACTGGAACTAAGACCGACACTAAAAGAAATGGGGATAAAATCAACTGCTCCCTGTTAAGAAGGTTTCTTTATTTTGGGAGGAGGAAGGAAGGCTTTGAACTATGGCCTCAAAATTGTGATGGTGTCTGAATTGTTCAAAAAAAATTGGCCCTGAAATAGAGGTTGAGGACACTTACCCCACTGTCTAGCCCACCCCAGCTGGGGAATCACCTCTACTGGTTATTGCACCCAATTCAAGAGCTTGGACATGGCTGTCCCACTGCCCAGGGAGAAGAGCTTKCTGGGTGGGTCTTCCCAATCAGTAAACATTTCTGCCTGCTTGATGCTTGTTCCTATCTCTTCAGGTCCCAAACCCTGTCTCAACTTGGTTGTCTTGTCTGAAATATACTTTTTCCTCCACAAGCTTTTGCAAAAGCAAATAATCCAACCTTACCTTTCCCTTAGAAAAATGAATTACCTAGCCCTGTTTAGTTTTCTTCCTTGAAACTGATTTTCCCATACTCATTCCCTGTGTAGACTCCTACCAGATTTTTCCCATTTTGTTTTTCCTGAAGAGCTCCCTGCTCACACTCACCCTCCCAGCTACTGCTTGGCACTAGACAATCATGGAACACCATCTCCTGGAGGATTTGCTACCAGCTTTTTACTTTAGGAGAMAGCCTCCCATTCAAGAACCACACAAGCAACTCCATTCTCCCAAACAGAATGGGATGGTACCTCTTATCACATTCTCTATGCTGCAGCACAGATGCAAAAATGAGCATCTTTGTCTTTTCTGCTCTTCCAATTGCTCATACTCCTGCCTCCTAATTTTCAGCACTGCTGTTATATCATTGGAGAAAGAGGAATCTAGGGGGAAAAAAAAGGCCCAGGCCCAGGACCAGGCCCAAACCCCAGTGTTTTTCAGTAAACCACTTAGAGAGAGAGTAGCTACTGGGAACAACCCCTGCCATAAAAAAATTGCATGCTTGAGTTTGCATAAAGGCCATGTCACTTAATCTAAAAAAGAACAGTATCATCCCAGAGTGGTGCTGATGTGACCACTGCAAAAGACACACAGGTGAAGTTTATTATTGCAGAAGAATCTGAAAGAATTCATCTCTTCATCCAGGTTTTTAATAAAATGTAGGTGGATTTTGCAACTGGCCTGTGACCTTGAAAGCTATTGTGTAACCAGCACAAATAGCAACAGAAAAACAAAACCTGTACAAGTACTAGCCTTGAAATAAATCCCAAAAACACTGGAATATTTTAACTATTGACTGTATAAAAGAACAGCAGTGCTTTCTGTCCATCCTAGTGTTAACAGGGCTTAAAAAATGTGGCTATATTCAACTTGTAGATTTTTTGCCTTCATGGTTGTTCTGTTCCAGAGAATTTTTTGTTTTCCTTGCATTTAGATATCTTTCCAATAGATGTATTTTCTATTGGCCCTGTTGCACAAGAAAACACATTACACAGAACTACTGTTTGGTGAAAATAAATCTGGAAACTGTGAGTTTATCACAGATGCACAGTATCTTCTCAAACAGTGCTTGATGCTCTAAAATGTCAGACAGTATATTGCAGGGGATGTCTCCTGAAAAAAACTGATGCCTTAAAAAGCAGAAGAATTTGGAAAACTGGGAGAACAGGGATTTTGCTTCTCCACTGATCTGTTTTTGAAACCTGTGCTCTGATTTTTCTGTAAAATAGATGAAGCCTAGTGAAAGACTGAACAGGGCTTTCAAAAGAAGCAGGTTCCCCACTGGACTTCTTTTTAACACAAATCCTAAGGAAGAGTTAGCAACTTCTCACCACCTGGTCTCCAGACCCTGGATAGCAAGGGAATCTGTTATACCCGCCTGTATGGAGTACACCGGTTTGTTTCTTTTTCTAATTAAGTTGCCAAAATCAACATATGGGAAAAATTAAATTTTGTTTCAAGTCAGTGTAAAATGGCATTTTCCAATTGCCTTATGAACACAAAAAACAAAACTTACCTTTAGGGGACTGAAATATCTGTTTGCCTGAAACATCTGGCATAGTGCACCTGAGATGTTGCATCCAAGTTTGGACACCCTAATTCAAGAGGTATTTGAGGTATTCAAGAGGCCAGTGAAGGGCTCCTAAGATGGGCAGGGGACTGGGGACTATAAGAGGCTGGGCTGACTTAGTCTGATGAAAAAGTGACTCAAGGACAATCCAATAGCTGCCCACAAAACTCTGAATGGCAATTACAAAGTCACATTTTTCCTGACAGTACCAGACAATATAACAATGGGCAACAGCCACAAAGTGTGGTTTGTGATGTTCAGGTTGGATATCAGGAGAAAATTCCACTACAGTTCTGGGATAGGTCACCAGAGAGGTGGTGGTGGGGAATCTTCATCCTTGGAGGCTTCCAAGACTTAGCTAGACAAAGCTGCAGGCACCAAGTACAGGAGTTGACTCCTGCTTCAAGCATTAGACAGACCTCTGGGGGTCCAACAGAACTAGCACGTCTAGGATCATGCTTAAATTTCAGAGGGCAATTTTTTTTATTATCCTTCATTTTGAAAACAAAGCACTTCCCCTGAATGTGCAACAAAACACCATTTCAATTGGAAAAAGAAACTGAGATGTTTCTTAGTTTCTGAAATGAAACATCATTTTTCCAAGATGTGGGAGTGTTTTTCCTCTTCCATTTTTTGTTGGCAACAAACTTGGCAGGTTTCTGTGAACAGAGTTGGTGAATCCTCACATTCCCTTCTAGCAAAACAAGGACTTGACCACTCAGGTCCATAACTGAACTATTTAGTGAGGGATTTTAGTGAGATGGGCATCACATGCTGCCTGGCTTTCAGAGCCCCTCAAAGCTCACTTCCAAAACAAGAATTTCAAAAAGCCACTCAGTGGGAAACTCACTGACAGCAGAAAAATCACAGATGACAGAAGATCCGAGCAGCTCTGTTAGAACTGGGCACATGCTCTCATCAAATTCGTCCACATTTTCCAACCTGCTCACATTCTCAGAGCATATTTTCTCAATGACAGCAGAAAGCACTTTCCCAACCGTTGACCTGTCCATTGTGAGGACTTCAGATACCATTTGTCCTAACACAGCCTCCTGGAAGGACAAGAAATTTCTCTTCTTAGGGGTAAATGGGCTTAGCAGAACTTATATCTTTACAGAAAATGCCTCTCCCGCTCCATTAACTCAACACAGGCCAAATAAGCACAGCTAGCAAAGTGGGACAACTCAGTGCGGCAGGACATAGAAACTCCCAGCTGAGCAAGAAAGAATGGTGGTCCTTAGACAGGAACTCCATRCCTCACTTTTCTCAAAGCAATCTGTAAAGCAGTTCTCCAGATTTGTATCCCAGTGCTTGTCCTTCTTGTCCTGAATGCCAAGTAGAAGTCCAGAAGGTGTCTGCCATCCACCTACAGCAAGGAAGTGTTTAAGCTGCAGCTGCTTTCTGGGGCAGAGTTGGAGTTGGGGCAGAGTGGTGGAAGAGTTACTCTCTTTTACACCAGCAAGGAAMTGGTTACTTCAGCGCCTATTCTCCAAACAGTGAGTAGGGCAAAACAGAGCATTCTGAAGGCAGGAGCAGTATGAGCGTCACCTGCCTGGAGTTAAGCAACCACCCTAACTTACATTCTTCAGCCACTCTTCAACCATGCTGTATATCAGTTTTTGCCMTTTCTGGGTTCACTCCACACAGAGCATCTCAAACAAAAACAGCTCATGCCACACCTACAGAGGAAAAGCAAACCCAGTCAGCTGGTCCTCATGGTATAGACATACCTACCAGCATGGATGGTTACCCCTTCAGCTGGTTCTGCCTACTCACATCAATTTTTTCCAGGAAGCGTGCCTTTTCATTTCAGTGCCTCCAACAGGTGAATGCAGCCAGGGAAGTGCGCATGGGATGTGGCTATGGAGGACCCTCTTTTACCCCTCCTGGGAAACCTGCATGCTCGATCACCTCCCTGAAATGCCTGTACACCAATGCACGCAGC
>NW_020449330.1:1130741-1141813 GCF_003343035.1 Apteryx rowi | reverse complement strand
GTTGTCAGAGTATGCAGGGATGCGACGAGGAAGGCCAAGGCCCGTTTGGAATTAAATCTGGTGAGAGATGTCAAAGACAACAAGAAGGGCTTCTGCAAATACATCAGTAGCAAGAGGAACTAGGGAAAATGTGGAGCCTTTGCTGAATGGGGTGGGTGCCCTGGTGATGAAGGATGCAGAGAAGGCAGAGTTACTGAATGCCGCCTTTGCTTCAGTCTTTACTGCTMAGGCCAGCCCTCAGGAATCCCAGACCCTGGAGGCAARAGAGAAAGTCTGGAGAAAGGAAGACTTTCCCTTGGTCGAGGAGGATCGGGTTAGAGATCATTTAGGCAAACCTGACACCCACAAATCCATGGGCCCTGATGGGATGCACCCACGAGTGCTGAGGGAGCTGGCGGACGTCATTGCTAAGCCACTCTCCATCATCTTTGAAAGGTCATGGAGAAGAGGAGAGGTGTCTGARGACTGGAAGAAAGCCARTGTCACCSCAGTCTTCAAAAAGGGCRAGAAGGARGACCMARGAARCTACAGGCCAGTCAGCCTCACCTSCATCCCTGGAAAGSTGATGGAGCAGCTCATCCTGGAGGCCATCTCCAAGCATGTGGAGGAAAAGAAGGTGATCAGGAGTAGTCAGCATGGCTTCACCAAGGGGAAATTATGCCTAACCAATCTGATAGCCTTCTCTGATGGAATGACTGGCTGGGTAGATGAGGGGAGAGCAGTGGATGTTGTCTMCCTTGACTTCAGCAAGGCTTTTGACACTGTCTCCCAGAACATCCTCATAGGSAAGCTCAGGAAGTGYGGGCTAGATGAGTGGACAGTGAGGTGGATTGAGAACTGGCTGAAGGGCAGAGCTCAGAGAGTTGTGATCAGCAGTGCAGAGTCTAGTTGGAGGCCTGTAGCTAGCGGTGTCCCCCAGGGGTCAGGACTGGGTCCAGTCTTGTTCAATTTATTCATCAGTGACCTGGATGAAGACACAGAGTGCACCCTCAGCAAGTTTGCCAACGATACAAAACTGGGAGGAGTGGCGGATACACCAGAGGSCTGTGCTGCCATTCAAAGAGACTTGGACAGGCTGGAGAGGTGGGCGGAGAGGAACCTCATGAAGTTCAACAAAGGCAAGTGCAGGGTCCTGCACTTAGGGAGGAATAACCCCATGCACCAGGACAGGTTGGGGGTTGACCTGCTGGAAAGCAGCTCTGCGGAGAAGGACCTGGGAGTGCTGGTGGACACCAAGTTAAGCATGAGGCAGCAATGTGCCCTTGTGGCCAAGAAGGCCAATGGTATCCTGGGGTGCATCAGGAAGAGTGTTGCCAGCAGGTCGAGGCAGGTGATCCTCCCCCTCTCCTCAGCCCTGGTGAGGCCACATCTGGAGTACTGCGTCCAGTGCTGGGCTCCCCAGTACAAGAGGGATGTGGCACTACTGGAGCAAGTCCAGCAAAGGGCTACAAAGACGATTAGGGGACTGGAGCATCTCTCTTATGAGGAAAGACTGAGAGAGCTGGGCCTGTTTAGCCTGGAGAAGAGAAGGCTGAGAGGAGATCTTATCAACGTGTACAAGTATCTGAAGGGAGGGTGTCGAGAGGATGGGACCAGACTCTTCTCAGTGGTGCCGAGCGACAGGACGCGAGGCAATGGGCACAAACTGAAACACAGACACTTCCATCTGAACATGAGGAAAAACTTTTTCACTGTGAGGGTGACAGAGCACTGGAACAGGTTGCCCAGAGAGGTGGTGGAGTCTCCTTCTCTGGAGATATTCAAAACGCGCCTGGATGCAATCCTGTGCAATGTGCTCTAGGTGACCCTGCTTGAGCAGGGGAGTTGGACTAGATGATCTGCAGAGGTCCCTTCCAACCTCAGCAATTCTGTGATTCTGTGATTCTGTGATTCCTATCTCACTCAAAGTTCTCTGTGCAGCCCTGCCCCATTAAGAAGGTTGAATACTCATCCTTGCTTGCATTTCCCAACTGGTGATCTCAAAGGGATGCTGTGCCCACACTGGGCTCTGAGAGCATTTTTAAGGTGAAAGAGAAGTGTCGCTCTGACAATACCATTGGGCTGCTTGTACTCTGAAGGGATTTCCATGGGCCCATGTCCACTCAATATCCAGTTCTTTTATGTCTTCAGGACAATTCTAGGAACTTTTCCTTCAACTTTGTCTTGTTTATCACTATCATCGTGGCAAATATATTAATGGCATGAAATCAGTATTGCTTATTTTTCCTCTACCATATAAAACTAACAAAATTGTAAAAGTTGAGATATGATCTGTTTCTTTCCCATGGAAGAAATCTATTGCAAGGGAACAGTTCAGAGAAAGCCAATTTTTATCAAAAGACAGTTTAGTTTTGTTTTATTTGACAATAAAATCTTTGTTTGAAAAGACAGTATTTCCCATGGAATTCCTCTTCCCTCCACTGCTGATCATCCCCACTGTTGAACTTCAAAAGTTCTGGTCTAATTGACCATGTTGAGATATTACAGTCTAGGAGCAGGGTAAATACTCTGGATGCAGATAAGCCTTCAAATTTCAGAACCTCCTGGGAACATCTGGGCATTACTGGGTTTGTGTAAAACATGTCAAGGGCCTGGGATTTTTGTGGACTCAATACCCACACTCTGAGACGAATAATATTAAGCCCTGCATTGCTTATGTCTTTGTCTTTTCTGCTCCAGCAGGAGTTATTTCCTAGCCTGGCCACAGACATGTTTTGTTCTGACATAATCTCAAATGCTGGAGTTTCTCTAAAAGCCCTCTAGCAGTGACGAAGACCTTGCCTGCTGCAGCACACAGTAGGGAAACACTTATGGCCATCAGTAAATCTATCCTCTCCTTTTTATGGCTCTGCAGTCTGACCCCAGGAGGAGACCCACACCCAACAGACCCCAGCACACCAACAGCAGTTTCCCATATCATTGGAGAGRGAGCATTACCTGAGTGAGAGGATGATGGAGGAGGACTGCATTTTTCATGCCTATAGCATGCAGGATAGCATTGCTTTCTAGGGTTTTGGAGGTCACTAGCATAGAGTTTGCAAGGTGGCACACTGAGTTTGCTTGTGGTTATGCTGGGACCCAGATTTTCTCTTTGCAGCCATAATTTGCTGCATGCAAAGCAGAAGCTGTGAAAAGAAATGTTGGTAGAAGCTGATTTGGTCCTTCCGCCTCACTCCTTCTCTGGCCCTTCACCTATCATATTCTTTGGGCTTTTGGGTTTGAACCATTGCTGGGAGTCTCTTTTTCCTCAACTTTAAAACTTTTCTTTTCCAAGAAAAAGGTCCTGGATCGCCCTAGAAGTGAGGAACCAGTAAAGCAGGAAAGCTGCAACAGCAAAGGTAACTGATGAATGTATTTTATTCCCATCTCTGCTCTAATGCAAATCTGATGCTGAGTATTGTTAAGAACAGGCCTGAGTGAGGAGAGCCTGTTTGGGAGTTGAAGGCTCGTTGCAATGCCACACATACAGTGTTTGAATGTGTTGAGGTTCTTGGGTTGCCACCATGACCTGCCCACAGGTGAGAAAGTTGGTAAGTCTCAAAGTTGATTATCCAGGGTAATTGCACTACTTGTCCTTCTGTCTTCCCCTCTCAACCATGCCTCTGCCAATGTAGGGTGTGCTGGCTAGTGCCCTTAGGCCCACCCCCCAGGCAGCACAGCTTGCTCCATGTCCCTGTACCTGGGCAAGCTGTACCAAACACTGGTGGAGCTTGGCAGGACAGGTGGGAATTCACTCCACAGGTAGACTGGGATTCTTGTTTCAAAGACCCAGAGGACCATCCTTAGCTGTGAGCTTGAACTTCAAGAGCTCCTCTCTCATTCCTGATATGCAACAGCCTTCTAGTTTTTCTTGGCTTGCTGATATTGACCTGAGCATTCTTTTCACTTGCAGATGACCACAAAAGCAGAGAGATCCTAGGACCCAGCAGCAGGTTTGTTGTGTAGTTTGATGTGGAGGGAGATCTGTGCTGAGGGATTTCCCATCAGACCTTAAGGAGTTGGAGATCTAGGAGCTTGCTGGGAAAAGGGCTGTCTCTGGGAGGAGTTATAGCTTCAGTATTGCAAGGCCCCTCTACCCTTAAACTCCTTCCATCAGCAGACAGAGATGAAGGAACATAGAGGTTCTACAGGACAGGAGTTGCAATGCCCCTTGGTCTACRGTGTGCTGTCTGTATCTGAGCTGTTCACACAGGAACTTGATACTCACATGTAGGCAGCTGGGGCCACTGTAAATGCTTTGTTGTAATCAGGACATCTGTACAGGACAGGAAGAAATGATGCAGGAGATACTACTCTTCCAGGATTTGCGATCAGAAGCCAGGAGAAATGCATGTGAGTGAACTCTGACTTTTCATTGCTGGGCTAGGGGAGAGTGGGGTGAAGAAGAAGCCTTGAAACACCTTTACATCTACCATCAGGACTCCAGTTGTCATTCTGGAAGGGGGCAGGTGTGCTGGAGGTCCACAGTCAGATCTGCCAGCCCTGTATAGATGTTCTGAGTATGCCAGGGTGTCTCAAAAGGCAGTAGACATCTGTGTTGAGGCAACTGAATCAGCCATGGGCTGTGTATGCAAAGCCCATCTACAGTGCAGGTGAGATTTCTTGGGCTGGATTTAGAAACACAGGGAAAGATTTATGCATTAGTGGCTCAGCTGGGCTTGGTATTCATATGAAGAGGTCTAGACATGGGCAATTGCCATCATTAGCTCAGGGCCAGTTTATGGCCCATCCTTTATGGGTTTGAAGGTTCATTCATAAATGCTGATTTCTCCTTGGGAACATGGACCCTGTTTGAACACATGAAGTGTTATTTCCATGAAAAAAAAAAAGACTTACCTCAAACCATGGTCTTCAAYAACAATGTCCCAAAAGTCAGTCAACCATGATATCATAGACCACCTAGTGGATGAATTTCTCTGGCCTGTCAGGCTCCAGAAAAGCTTTAAGGATATAGAAAGGAAATTGAAGAACTACGTGAAGCCCTTCTGCCTCCAAATCTGTCTTGGGGATGCTGAGAAAGGAGAACCCTATTCTCCAACTAATCTTGATGGGAATGTGGTAAGTATCCACCAAGCCAAAGTAGCAAGCAGCTCCTGGGTAGAAAGACCCCCAAAGAAACATTTCTGCAGCTACCTCTAATTCTATGTAGGGCTCTGAACTACAGTCAGAGAACCCCAAAGGCTGAACTTTATTTTCATTGCTCTTTATGACGTCTGGGTTGGACCCAAAGACTGCTGAGGTCAAAGGAGATCTTCTATTGGAATTAAAGCCAAGTGGTGTCATTTGTGGAACCTACTTTGAGGCTGAGTCTTGCAAAAGCTACCCTGTGTTTGAGACTTCTGTCAGGGAGAAAGCCARTTTCATGTGCAAGGATGTTCTGGCTTCATTACCTCATTTTAGAAGTCTAAAATGAGATTCCCATTTGACTTCCTTCTCAAGTCTATGTTTCAAGGGTGGGATGCAATTTAAGGTTGCAGACACCTAAAACAAAATTGACGTACTGAAAAATAATTGGGTGTATATATGCTGAATGTCTCAGTTCCTGTTCTAGGTGCTGGGGAGTGATCAACAAAGTCYGTGGAGCGTTGGAGAGAGAATCAGTCATCCTGCAGTAGGCACTGATGTTTGGTCAGGAAGATGGCTTTCCAGACTTTATGGACTGCAATGATGGATCCTCCCTAGGCTGCTATGGGAGCTGAAATTGCTTATTTTAGGTGTTTACCTTCTCAGGCTTGAGTACTGCTTCCAGTGGGAACAGGTCACAGAATCACAGAATCACAGAATGGTTGAGGTTGGAAGGGACCTTTGGAGATCATCTAGTCCAACCCCCCTGCTCAAGCAGGGTCACCTAGACAGCGTTGCACAGGATTGTGTCCAGGCGGGTTTTGAATATCTCAGGTCCACCTGAGCAAGCCTCTTTCCCTCCACTCCCTTCTTTGCCAGCAAATATCCATCACTAAGGGACAAGGGGGAGGCTGTTTATCTCATCCTAAAGAAAACAGGTGGAATTCTGTCCCGGACACATCCCTCTCTTGCCACAGACTGGACAGGGAGCCTGGAAGAAAGGTTGAAGTTGGTATCTCTATTGTTCATGGAGGTGAATCCCTATCCTGCAAGCGCACTACAAAGGCAAAATCTCCATGGCTGAAGAAGCCCACCCATATTCCATCCCAACCTCAGCATGGCTCCTCTCTGTGCTGTTTAATGGGAGCCCTGTTTTAGCTGAGGTGCCACAYCCGACTGGCATTGTCTGGGCCTTGTCTCAGAGAGAGCAACCTAGGTGTGTCCAAAAGAGGACTGGGCATCTAGGACGTGGACAACTGGGTATGAACGTTATCCAACAGGAATATGTTCCTAATGGAAAGCCTGAATTCGGAGAGGGACACCCRGACTACACAGGATTCAGAGCAATGCCTTGCAAGTCATCTGTGAAAAAATCCCAACGAGAAGAGTTGAGTGTCAGGTCTGCCCTATAAAGCCACAGTGATGCACCTGTGTTTAGGCTGAAGTTGATTATCTGTCCTTTGGCGGTCTCAGTCATTTAAACATTAAAGCTGAAGTCATGTTTCTATATGAGGCCAGGCCTCTGAGAGAATCTCCCCTGTTCCCTTTGATTCTCCTGCCCTGCCTGCTCAGCTGGGGGACTGGAGATCTGATTACCTGTACCTCATCTGAGGTAGGGCTTGGGCATCCTAGAATGGGAGCTAGCAGGATCCTGCTGCCTTTGTGGATTTAGTACATAAGACCTGCTTGGTATACTTATGACAGCCAGGAAAAAGTTTTCCGTGGGATAGTGCCAGATCAGTAAGACACAAAGCAAGCTAAGAAATCTGCTAGCTGTTGCGAAGGCAGGAACCTGTCATTAAGTGAGTACTCTAACTGCAAAGTTTTTGCATCCCAGCACTGGTTCTTAGCACCTTCCAACTCCCAACCTCCTTTTTGAACCCTTCCCTGGTCCTCAAGTAAAGTTATCTTGCCTATCTTGGTGAAACTCCCTTTCCTTATTCTTGTTGTCCAGTTGTGCAATAACATGAGAAAATTCATGGACAAGATCATTGGATGCCTGGAGACAGAGAAGTGTAACTTTCACGGGCTGCTTTTTGCATTACACACCTCATTGTGTCATGGCATCCCCCTAAGCAGAGAGGTAACCATCAAGACTGAAAAACTGTTCCAGGACATTGGCCCATTTCAAGGCAAATTCCAGCATCTGAGTGAAAAGAGGTAATTAAATGTGTCATCCTACTTTCTTGCAGTTACAGAGCCTTCTATACTCATTAAACTCATTGGGCCATTTTCTCTATGGAGCAATTAGATGTGAAGATGGAGGTGGAATGTGGTCCCCAAGACTCTCTCCCCTTCATTTCCATGCTTCGTAGCTGCCTTTCCGATGCTGGCTGCCATAATCAGTGCAGCCTGTCCCCTCTGCCAGGTCTCCATGGAAGGTCTCCTGTTCTTGCCAGGGATTGGGTTGAGATTCAAACCCTTGCATTTATAGACCATGTGGGTCTATCTTGGATGACCCAAGCATCTCAAGGAGAACTAGACACTTTTGCATAGGCAGCTGAATTCAGCCCTACTAAAATGTATATACCAGACCACAACACCATGTATTATTGTGTTCTCTCATGCTGTATTGCTATAGCCTTTAGCATTTGAGTTTCTTTGCTTCTGGTTTTCCTTTGCTGCATAAAGCTTTTTGAGGGAGAATGTAGTAGGAAACTTGGGGTAGGGTTCATTCCTTGTACATGGATGTTTGCCAGTAAGGTCTCTAGGTCCAAGCTCTCTCTGTCTCACACCTTCATGAGTCTACATATCAGCAAGATGACTCCCACTGGGGTGCAGGGAAAGACTCAGTCCAATCTGGGCGCGCAGCTCCCATGGCCATCCTAGGAGCTGGTTATGGGAAGTCTGACCACAGATGGGGACTTTTTTGGACTCTCTCTCTTTTCAGCAAGTATGTTTCAGCTCTGAAGAAAATTTGCTTAAATAATGAAGGCAACACCTTGTGGATTTGGCTGATCCCATTGCTGTATGCAATCACAGAGAAAACGGAGGATCCATTTTTTTCCACAAAAAATCCTCTTGCAAAACTTCTTGCAGCTGAGAAATAATGAAGAAAAGCAAAGGCAGGTTTGAAACAGAGAGAGCGTCAAGGCTTGGTCAGGGTAATAAAATGTTGTACTGTTGGAATCATTTTTCATTGCTTTTGCTTGTGGGCTTCCAACCATCAGAGACTGTGGCTGTATCTCTTCCCTGTGATGCATGCCATCATCTTTCTTGCACATCCTGTGTCTCCTGCCCTGGACTCTGCCTAGAAGAAAAGGAGGGTGCTTGAAGGGGCACTGGTGGGTCACAATGGATGATTGAACTGAGGACTGTGCAGTCTCATCCAGATAGCTGGATGGGAGCAGCCCTGGGGAGAACTATCCCTGGATCCTCACTTGGGCTTCATTTCAGAGGAAGATGGGTGGCTCACTCCAAAATATCCTATGTCTGCAGGAAAACTGGACAGGGAGCAAAGGCATGTATATGCACCCACACAAGATGGTGTTCCCCGGACTGAAACCCAATATTTCTTCCTTAAACCCTCAAAACAAGTAGATTTTCTTGCCCCTTGTTTCACTGTTAAAATTCACTTGTTGTAATATCTCAGGTATCCCATCCAGTGTCTAACCACCTCTTCTGTAAGTCCAGTGCCATGTTTGCCAGCCACAGGAGCACATCAGATGGCACTGAGGTGCCTCCTGACACTCGAAAGTGCTCTTGATAATCCATTTCCATAGGAAAGTCCTGGAGATGACAGAGATTCACAAGACCTTCATTGAAAGATGCTCTCCACTGGCACAGACGGTCCTGAAGATGTTGGCACCGAAAAACTTCACCAAGGACCCCCTGCCCCAAATCAGGCTTCCACCTCAACTCCTCCTGAACACCATGTATGAACACATCATTGACATCATCTCTAAAGCATCCCAAGTGCATGTAAGGCAATCAGATAATACACATGGTGATAGATTGTCTTCTTGTTAGTCTTTCTCTCCCAGGCTATGGGAAGTTGTGCAATTTTATAAAGATGAGTCAGAAAGTCTCCTTGGTTCCTGAAGATATTTTCAAAAAATCCAAGGGAATAAAATCATAGAAACCTGGAGTTAGAGGTGAATATCATGTTTTTAAAGCAGTCAGTGGAAAAAGGGAAAACACAAGGGATTCTCAGTGTTTTTTGGGCTGGTTGAGAAATGACTGGCATATGCTGTATTCAGTGAGTTTTAATATGAATCTTTGTGCAATTTTTATATTCCCTCCTCCAAAACAGTCTCCAAAATGAGCACTTTGGTGGTCTAGCCACTGAAACATTAATGTTTAAAGCTGGAAGTGATGAAAAGAGTAAGTAAAATTTCTGACTTCCATTTTTTTTCGCAGGGGGAGAGTTTGATTTTTTGCCTTAATCAAAATTGGCTTTGGTTGTGAGAACCTATTTGCTGCCATTCTCACTTTTCAACCAGATTGTTTTAATAGCCTGTGAGGCCCTAGAGAGGAATTTCACTTGAACTCTGCTTCTTGGTGCTTATGACAGTTTTATCCCCAACACACACTGATTTGCACTTGAGAAAGTCTGAGCACAGCCTTCCCACACTGTCCCCCAGATTTCAAGACTTGCAGACAGCTGGCCTCTGTGTGGTCTGGACTGATCGCTTTGATAGGAGCTAGAGCTGCCTTCCCACCCGGAAACGCTGTTTTGTTTTTTTTTCTAATCAAAAGTTGTCAGAAAAAAAATTGCCTGAAAGTTTCACACCTTCCGGTTTTCATATGAAACCTTCTCAGCTCTAGGAGCTGTGTGTTTTCACAGTTGTTGTCAGTGTTTGTTTTTACCCTCTTTTCAGGAAAAAGATTTGAATGGTGTTTTGAACAACATTGCTGAAAGGATGGAGTTCTGGTTCAAGGACTTGTAAGTGCTGACCTTTTGAGAGGAAAAATGCTAGGACAGCTCTGTGGAGGAGATGGGAAGGGGTGGCTAGACCTGTGGTCAGTCAGAACAAGGGAGGCTGTACCAATTTTCTTTGTTAGTTGTATGTCTTGTTCCTTTAAACCTCTTGGGGTCATCATGTCATCATGTGGGTAGGGGACCTACAGGGAATTCTGTCCTGTTTGACAGTCTACCTGCATCTCCTGGTGTGGGATTCAGCTCCAAATTCAGACACCTAAGGGATTCTGGTGACTGCAATTGGACAGCACTGTCTAGTGCCTTTAAATTTCTGGGTTGTGTTGACTGTTTTTTCAATGCTGTTAAAGTAAGCACGAGTGGTGTCCAATGCTTTTCTGTGACCACAGATGCCCACCAGTGGCTATGAAGCATCCACTGAAGCCCACAAATGAGGAGGATGCCTTGCCATGTCTGAATTCAACATATGCATTGTTCATTGCTTTCATGAATCACTCGGATGCAGTGCCATTTAGCTCGGTGATGTCACTGCTACGGATACTTGCCATGTTTGCTGAAAAATCAGATGTGCTGCAAACAAATGAGGTAAAAACAATATCCACAGCTTTCATAGCTTTAATTAAGACATATATCCTGTTTTTTTAGTTGAGGAGGACCCAGAGCCCAGGTTGACTTCATTCAGCTATGTCAACTGTAGGAGTGAGAGCAGAGCCTGTGGCTACCTTGATTTTTCATTCACCTTCAGTGGTGACTTATAGTAAGCTTGTCAGAATTTGTGCTTGGGTGGATGAGGAGGGCTTGTCTGGACAGAGAGGTGCAAATGAAGCTGAAAGCATCTTGGAGTGTGCCAGCCATTTCTCTTCTTTGATAGTTGCAGGAAGGATGTCTTTGTTTTTGGCCCTGTACACAACAGTGCCTACTGCAAGTCAGAGAGAAAGTCTGGTTTTCCTATGCCAACTCTCTCCTTCTTTATTTCCCAAGGAATTTCAGCAGTTTATCTTAGAAAGGTTCAATGAATTTGAAGGCTACACCAAGATGCAGCAAAAATCCTTGCCCAGGCCACCCATGAATCACAGAATCACAGAATCACTGAGGTTGGAAGGGACCTCTGCAGATCATCTAGTCCAAC